>NC_092339.1:7500-17500 GCF_046630445.1 Rutidosis leptorrhynchoides | reverse complement strand
ATAACTTAATCAACTTGTATTGTATATTATGTAATCTTGAGATACCATAGACACGTATACAATGTTTCGACCTATCATGTCGACACATCTATATATATTTCGGAACAACCATAGACACTCTATATGTGAATGTTGGAGTTAGCTATACAGGGTTGAGGTTGATTCCAAAATATATATAGTTTGAGTTGTGATCAATACTGAGATACGTATACACTGGGTCGTGGATTGATTCAAGATAATATTTATCGATTTATTTCTGTACATCTAACTGTGGACAACTAGTTGTAGGTTACTAACGAGGACAGCTGACTTAATAAACTTAAAACATCAAAATATATTAAAAGTGTTGTAAATATATTTTGAACATACTTTGATATATATGTATATATTGTTATAGGTTCGTGAATCAACCAGTGGCCAAGTCTTACTTCCCGACGAAGTAAAAATCTGTGAAAGTGAGTTATAGTCCCACTTTTAAAATCTAATATTTTTGGGATGAGAATACATGCAGGTTTTATAAATGATTTACAAAATAGACACAAGTACGTGAAACTACATTCTATGGTTGAATTATCGAAATCGAATATGCCCCTTTTTATTAAGTCTGGTAATCTAAGAATTAGGGAACAGACACCCTAATTGACGCGAATCCTAAAGATAGATCTATTGGGCCTAACAAACCCCATCCAAAGTACCGGATGCTTTAGTACTTCGAAATTTATATCATATCCGAAGGGTGTCCCGGAATGATGGGGATATTCTTATATATGCATCTTGTTAATGTCGATTACCAGGTGTTCACCATATGAATGATTTTTATCTCTATGTATGGGATGTGTATTGAAATATGAAATCTTGTGGTCTATTGTTACGATTTGATATATATAGGTTAAACCTATAACTCACCAACATTTTTGTTGACGTTTTAAGCATGTTTATTCTCAGGTGATTATTAAGAGCTTCCGCTGTCGCATACTTAAATAAGGACAAGATTTGGAGTCCATGCTTGTATGATATTGTGTAAAAACTGCATTCAAGAAACTTATTTTGTTGTAACATATTTGTATTGTAAACCATTATGTAATGGTCGTGTGTAAACAGGATATTTTAGATTATCATTATTTGATAATCTACGTAAAGCTTTTTAAACCTTTATTGATGAAATAAAGGTTATGGTTTGTTTAAAAATGAATGCAGTCTTTGAAAAACGTCTCATATAGAGGTCAAAACCTCGCAACGAAATCAATTAATATGGAACGTTTTTAATCAATAAGAACGGGACATTTCAGTTGGTATCAGAGCGTTGGTCTTAGAGAACCAGAATTTTGCATTAGTGTGTCTTATCGAGTTTGTTAGGATGCATTAGTGAGTCTGGACTTCGACCGTGTTTAGTTGAAAAATGATTGCTTAACAAATTTTGTTGGAAACTATATATTTTTAACATGTGAATATTATGTGATATATTAATCTCTTAACGCGTTTGATATTATGTGATAGATGTCTACCTCTAGAACAAGTCCCATTGACTCACCTAATAATAATGAAGAGTCAAATGTAAATTGGAATGATTCGTGGACTGATTCACAAGTTCCCGAAGAGGAACCGGAAGAAGAGTCGGAACCGGAAGAAGAATCGGAACCGGAAGAAGAATCGGAACCGGATGAAGAAATAGAACCGGTGGGGGAAATAATAAAACGGTTAAGTAAAAGAAAATCCTCAACCAACCGACCAAGGTTAATTATGGTCAATGGTGTTTCCGCCAAGGAAGCAAAATATTGGGAGGATTACCAATTCTCCGATGAATCGGATTCCGACGAGAATTCCGATGATGTTATAGAAATTACCCCAACTGAATTTAAAAAGGCAAAAGAAAATAATAAGGGAAAGGGCATAAAAATAGAGAAATCTAATCCCAACCCCGATGAACTTTATATGTATCGTCAACCCCCGAAGTCCTTAAGTTGTAACAATGACCCGGGAACCTCTAAACCACCAGGTTTTTCTAAACCAATGTGGACAACGACGGCTCGTATTAGGGGAACATCATATATCCCTAGAAACTTGGCAAAACGAACCAAAACCGAAGAAGAAGAAACGAGCGAGTCGGAATAAGATAGTTGTATTCGTGTGGTGTAATATATGGAATATAGTGTTCTTATGCTTTATGATATATGTAAAAATTGCTTGTATTAATAAGTATTTTTTTTTTATGAATCTAACTCTTGTCTATTTTACAGTTTAAAAACACAAAATGGATAGACAACCCAATATTTTAAGAGACCTACCCGGAGACATGATTGATGAAATCTTGTCTAGAGTCGGCCATAATTCTTCGGCACAACTATTTAAGGCGAGATCAGTTTGTAAGACATTCGAAGAACGTTCCAAGAATGTCTTGGTTTATAAGAGACTTTCGTTTGAAAGATGGGGGATATCACATTGGGAAACCCATAAGTTACGATGTGTTTACTTTGACGCATATATTGCGGGGAACCCAAATGCTATTTTACGCAACGGGTTAAGAAATTATTTTGACTCAATATATCCGAATATTGGACTTCGTGATTTAGAAAAAGCGGCTAACATGCAACATAAAGAAGCATGTTATGCTTACGGATTAGTAATGTTCGCTTCTCACCAAAGTGAGAACAAGAACATCGGGCTACAACTATTAAACAAAACGTTTCCACAAGTGACGGAGTCGGTAATTGGGGTAAGAAATGAGGTTTTTAGATTATTACGGGACTGTTGGACATTACGTAACCCTCGTCCCTTTGACGACGTTACAACACGCTGTCTTATCAACGGCCATAACGGTTATGTTGCACAAGACCAAGGATGGGAAGTAGTCCTAGTAAAACCAGAATGCATGACTTGTTTCTGGACGTATGAATTACGTGTCTTTATTGCCTTTGCCGAACGACTTGTGTACTAGCTAGAATTGTCTTCACAACTATCTTGTATCAAAGTTATTGTGTGCTATATTTCATGCTTTATGTAAAATAAGCGGTATTGTAAGCTTGTAAAATATTGTATAAAAGTTTGAACGCGAAATATTATTACAATCAGTTTTTCATATAGAATTGTAGTAGTTGAATTGTATATTAGCTACTAAGTATGAACTTAACGGGTAGGTACTACCCGAATTTAAACTTATAAAACGCTAATATGAAGAAAAAGCTTTTATAAATGAGTTCATATTATGCTACGAAATACTATTAACTACTCTTAATATTCTGTATGATTAACTTGTTCCATTTAACTATTTTGAAGGAAATGGCACCGACTACTCGACACACCGTGAATATGAATGAAGAGGAATTCCGTACTTTTCTAGCTTCAAACATAGCCGCAGTACAGGCTGCGCTACATACCAACAATAACCTTGGATCTAGCAGTACAGGAAATCGTGTAGGATGCACCTACAAAGAATTCACTGCCTGCAAACCTTTGGAATTTGATGGAACCGAAGGACCGATCGGATTGAAACGGTGGACCGAGAAGGTTGAATCGGTGTTTGCCATAAGTAAGTGTACTGAAGAGGACAAAGTGAAGTACGCTACGCATACCTTCACAGGTTCTGCGTTAACATGGTGGAATACCTATCTAGAGCAAGTGGGACAAGATGATGCGTACGCACTACCGTGGTCAGCATTCAAGCACTTGATGAACGAGAAGTACCGTCCCAGAACCGAGGTCAATAAGCTCAAGACAGAACTTAGAGGGTTACGAACCCAAGGATTTGATATTACCACGTACGAAAGACGATTCACAGAATTGTGCCTATTGTGTCCGGGAGCATTCGAAGATGAGGAAGAGAAGATCGACGCGTTTGTGAAAGGATTACCGGAAAGAATCCAAGAAGATATAAGTTCACACGAGCCCGCCTCCATACAACAGGCATGTAGAATGGCTCACAAACTAGTGAACCAGATTGAAGAAAGAATTAAAGAACAGACTGCTGAAGAGGCCAATGTGAAGCAAGTCAAAAGAAAGTGGGAGGAAAACGGTGATAAGAATCACCAATACAACAACAACAGCAATTACAACAATAATCGCAACAATTATCCCAACAATCGCAACATCAATCGCAACTACAACAAACGGCCCAACAACAACAACAACAACAACAACAACAACAACAGCAACTACAACAATCATCCCAACAACAATAATAACCGCAACAACAACAACAATCAGAAGCAGCTATGCCAAAGGTGTGAAAAGAATCACTCGGGGTTCTGCACCAAATTTTGCAACAAGTGTAAAAGAAATGGTCATAGCGCGGCGAAGTGTGAGGTCTACGGACCAGGGGTTAATAGAACGAAAGGAACAAATGGTGTCGGAACGAGTAATGGCGGAGCAAGTAGTGTCGGAGCAAGTTATGCCAATGTAGTTTGTTATAAATGTGGAAAACCGGGCCACATTATTAGAAATTGTCCGAACCAGGAGAACACGAATGGACAAGGCCGCGGAAGAGTTTTCAATATTAATGCGGCAGAGGCACAGGAAGACCCGGAGCTTGTTACGGGTACATTTCTTATTGACAATAAATCTGCTTACGTTTTATTTGATTCGGGTGCGGATAGAAGCTATATGAGTAGAGATTTTTGTGCTAAATTAAGTTGTCCATTGACGCCTTTGGATAGTAAATTTTTACTCGAATTAGCAAATGGTAAATTAATTTCAGCAGATAATATATGTCGGAATCGAGAAATTAAACTGGTTAGTGAAACATTTAAGATTGATTTGATACCAGTAGAGTTAGGGAGTTTTGATGTGATAATCGGTATGGACTGGTTGAAAGAAGTGAAAGCGGAGATCGTTTGTTACAAAAATGCAATTCGCATTATACGAGAAAAAGGAAAACCCTTAATGGTGTACGGAGAAAAGGGCAACACGAAGCTACATCTTATTAGTAATTTGAAGGCACAAAAACTAATAAGAAAAGGTTGCTATGCTGTTCTAGCACACGTCGAGAAAGTACAAACTGAAGAAAAGAGCATTAATGATGTTCCCATTGCAAAAGAATTTCCCGATGTATTTCCGAAAGAATTACCGGGATTACCCCCACATCGATCCGTTGAATTTCAAATAGATCTTGTACCAGGAGCTGCACCAATAGCTCGTGCTCCTTACAGACTCGCACCCAGCGAGATGAAAGAACTACAAAGCCAATTACAAGAACTTTTAGAGCGTGGTTTCATTCGACCAAGCACATCACCGTGGGGAGCTCCTGTTTTGTTTGTCAAGAAGAAAGATGGTACATTCAGGTTGTGTATCGACTACCGAGAGTTGAACAAACTTACCATCAAGAACCGCTACCCACTACCGAGAATCGATGACTTATTTGATCAACTACAAGGCTCGTCTGTTTATTCAAAGATTGACTTACGTTCCGGGTATCATCAAATGCGGGTGAAAGAAGATGATATTCCAAAGACTGCTTTCAGAACACGTTACGGTCATTACGAGTTTATGGTCATGCCGTTTGGTTTAACTAATGCACCAGCTGTGTTCATGGACCTTATGAACCGAGTGTGTGGACCATACCTTGACAAGTTTGTCATTGTTTTCATTGATGACATACTTATTTACTCAAAGAATGACCAAGAACACGGTGAACATTTGAGAAAGGTGTTAGAAGTATTGAGGAAGGAAGAATTGTACGCTAAGTTTTCAAAGTGTGCATTTTGGTTGGAAGAAGTTCAATTCCTCGGTCACATAGTGAACAAAGAAGGTATTAAGGTGGATCCGGCAAAGATAGAAACTGTTGAAAAGTGGGAAACCCCGAAAACTCCGAAACACATACGCCAGTTTTTAGGACTAGCTGGTTACTACAGAAGGTTCATCCAAGACTTTTCCAGAATAGCAAAACCCTTGACTGCATTAACGCATAAAGGGAAGAAATTTGAATGGAATGATGAACAAGAGAAAGCGTTTCAGTTATTGAAGAAAAAGCTAACTACGGCACCTATATTGTCATTGCCTGAAGGGAATGATGATTTTGTGATTTATTGTGATGCATCAAAGCAAGGTCTCGGTTGTGTATTAATGCAACGAACGAAGGTGATTGCTTATGCGTCTAGACAATTGAAGATTCACGAACAAAATTATACGACGCATGATTTGGAATTAGGCGCGGTTGTTTTTGCATTAAAGACTTGGAGGCACTACTTATATGGGGTCAAAAGTATTATATATACCGACCACAAAAGTCTTCAACACATATTTAATCAGAAACAACTGAATATGAGGCAGCGTAGGTGGATTGAATTATTGAATGATTACGACTTTGAGATTCGTTACCACCCGGGGAAGGCAAATGTGGTAGCCGATGCCTTGAGCAGGAAGGACAGAGAACCCATTCGAGTAAAATCTATGAATATAATGATTCATAATAACATTACTACTCAAATAAAGGAGGCGCAACAAGGAGTTTTAAAAGAGGGAAATTTAAAGGATGAAATACCCAAAGGATCGGAGAAGCATCTTAATATTCGGGAAGACGGAACCCGGTATAGGGCTGAAAGGATTTGGGTACCAAAATTTGGAGATATGAGAGAAATGGTACTTAGAGAAGCTCATAAAACCAGATACTCAATACATCCTGGAACGGGGAAGATGTACAAGGATCTCAAGAAACATTTTTGGTGGCCGGGTATGAAAGCCGATGTTGCTAAATACGTAGGAGAATGTTTGACGTGTTCTAAGGTCAAAGCTGAGCATCAGAAACCATCAGGTCTACTTCAACAACCCGAAATCCCGGAATGGAAATGGGAAAACATTACCATGGATTTCATCACTAAATTGCCAAGGACTGCAAGTGGTTTTGATACTATTTGGGTAATAGTTGATCGTCTCACCAAATCAGCACACTTCCTACCAATAAGAGAAGATGACAAGATGGAGAAGTTAGCACGACTGTATTTGAAGGAAGTCGTCTCCAGACATGGAATACCAATCTCTATTATCTCTGATAGGGATGGCAGATTTATTTCAAGATTCTGGCAGACATTACAGCAAGCATTAGGAACTCGTCTAGACATGAGTACTGCCTATCATCCACAAACTGATGGGCAGAGCGAAAGGACGATACAAACGCTTGAAGACATGCTACGAGCATGTGTTATTGATTTCGGAAACAGTTGGGATCGACATCTACCGTTAGCAGAATTTTCCTACAACAACAGCTACCATTCAAGCATTGAGATGGCGCCGTTTGAAGCACTTTATGGTAGAAAGTGCAGGTCTCCGATTTGTTGGAGTGAGGTGGGGGATAGACAGATTACGGGTCCGGAGATTATACAAGAAACTACCGAGAAGATCATCCAAATTCAACAACGGTTGAAAACCGCCCAAAGTCGACAAAAGAGCTACGCTGACATTAAAAGAAAAGATATAGAATTTGAAATTGGAGAGATGGTCATGCTTAAAGTTTCACCTTGGAAAGGCGTTGTTCGATTTGGTAAACGAGGGAAATTAAATCCAAGGTATATTGGACCATTCAAGATTATTGATCGTGTCGGACCAGTAGCTTACCGACTTGAGTTACCTCAACAACTCGCGGCTGTACATAACACTTTCCACGTCTCGAATTTGAAGAAATGTTTTGCTAAAGAAGATCTCACTATTCCGTTAGATGAAATCCAAATCAACGAAAAACTCCAATTCATCGAAGAACCCGTCGAAATAATGGATCGTGAGGTTAAAAGACTTAAGCAAAACAAGATACCAATTGTTAAGGTTCGATGGAATGCTCGTAGAGGACCCGAGTTCACCTGGGAGCGTGAAGATCAGATGAAGAAGAAATACCCGCATCTATTTCCAGAAGATTCGTCAACACCTTCAACAGCTTAAAATTTCGGGACGAAATTTATTTAACGGGTAGGTACTGTAGTGACCCGAACTTTTCCATGTTTATATATATTAATTGAGATTGATGTTTACATGATTAAATGTTTCCAACATGATAAGCAATCAAACTTGTTAAGACTTGATTAATTGAAATAGGTTTCATATAGACAATTGACCACCCAAGTTGACCGGTGATTCACGAACGTTAAAACTTGTAAAAAAACTATATGATGACATATATATGGTTATATATATAGTTAACATGATATTATGATAAGTAAACATATCATTAATTATATTAACAATGAACTACATATGTAAAAACAAGACTACTAACTTAATGATTTTGAAACGAGACATATATGTAACGTTTATCGTTGTAACGACATTTAATGTATATATATCATATTAAGAGATATTCGTACATCATAATATCATGATAATATAATAATTTAAAATCTCTTTTGATATTATAAACATTGGGTTAACAACATTTAACAAGATCGTTAACCTAAAGGTTTCAAAACAACACTTACATGTAACGACTAACGATGACTTAACGACTCAGTTAAAATGTATATACATGTAGTGTTTTAATATGTATTTATACACTTTTGAAAGACTTCAATACACTTATCAAAATACTTCTACTTAACAAAAATGCTTACAATTACATTCTCGTTCAGTTTCATCAACAATTCTACTCGTATGCACCCGTATTCGTACTCGTACAATACACAGCTTTTAGATGTATGTACTATTGGTATATACACTCCAATGATCAGCTCTTAGCAGCCCATGTGAGTCACCTAACACATGTGGGAACCATCATTTGGCAACTAGCATGAAATATCTCATAAAATTACAAAAATATGAGTAATCATTCATGACTTATTTACATGAAAACAAAATTACATATCCTTTATATCTAATCCATACACCAACGACCAAAAACACCTACAAACACTTTCATTCTTCAATTTTCTTCATCTAATTGATCTCTCTCAAGTTCTATCTTCAAGTTCTAAGTGTTCTTCATAAATTCCAAAAGTTCTAGTTTCATAAAATCAAGAATACTTTCAAGTTTGCTAGCTCACTTCCAATCTTGTAAGGTGATCATCCAACCTCAAGAAATCTTTGTTTCTTACAGTAGGTTATCATTCTAATACAAGGTAATAATCATATTCAAACTTTGGTTCAATTTCTATAACTATAACAATCTTATTTCAAGTGATGATCTTACTTGAACTTGTTGTCGTGTCATGATTCTGCTTCAAGAACTTCGAGCCATCCAAGGATCCATTGAAGCTAGATCCATTTTTCTCTTTTCCAGTAGGTTTATCCAAGGAACTTAAGGTAGTAATGATGTTCATAACATCATTCGATTCATACATATAAAGCTATCTTATTCGAAGGTTTAAACTTGTAATCACTAGAACATAGTTTAGTTAATTCTAAACTTGTTCGCAAACAAAAGTTAATCCTTCTAACTTGACTTTTAAAATCAACTAAACACATGTTCTATATCTATATGATATGCTAACTTAATGATTTAAAACCTGGAAACACGAAAAACACCGTAAAACCGGATTTACGCCGTCGTAGTAACACCGCGGGCTGTTTTGGGTTAGTTAATTAAAAACTATGATAAACTTTGATTTTAAAGTTGTTATTCTGAGAAAATGATTTTTATTATGAACATGAAACTATATCCAAAAATTATGATTAAACTCAAAGTGGAAGTATGTTTTCTAAAATGGTCATCTAGACGTCGTTCTTTCGACTGAAATGACTACCTTTACAAAAACGACTTGTAACTTATTTTTTCCGACTATAAACCTATACTTTTCTGTTTAGATTCATAAAATAGAGTTCAATATGAAATCATAGCAATTTGATTCACTCAAAACGGATTTAAAATGAAGAAGTTATGGGTAAAACAAGATTGGATAATTTTTCTCATTTTAGCTACGTGAAAATTGGTAACAAATCTATTCCAACCATAACTTAATCAACTTGTATTGTATATTATGTAATCTTGAGATACCATAGACACGTATACAATGTTTCGACCTATCATGTCGACACATCTATATATATTTCGGAACAACCATAGACACTCTATATGTGAATGTTGGAGTTA